>NC_056729.1:254450328-254485328 GCF_019279795.1 Protopterus annectens | reverse complement strand
TTTCTAAATGTCTGCATAGCCAGCTTAATACATATGGGCATCCTCAGACAATGTACTAATCACCTTATGTTCACAGACAACCATTTAGCATCCTGAGACAATGTAGTAATTGCCTTAAAGAAACACATTATGAGGGAGATGCACATACACAGTTTCACTGGAGGTAAAAATCGTGCATACAAACAAGTTTGTCAAAAGCACACACACAGACATATGCACACACGCACGCACGCACACACACACACACACACACACACACACACACACACACACACACACACACACACACACACATGCACACTACATTTACCACTGAGTGTCCACCACATACATAGACTGACTTATGCTGAGGCACTAAAAAGAACTCTTCCCAAACTTCAAAGGCCTCCTAAGCCTATGCACAACAATACTTATTTTCAGCAATTGCTAAAGCACTCACCAAAAGCAACACCAAACACCACAAATATGCCTACACTTCAGTGCATCACCAAGATCAAAGTCCATAAGACAAGCAAACACATTACCCAGGACTCTTGTCATATGGGATTCCATTGTATGGCCCACAGGTGCCCCGCATACCAGACTGAACAAGGAGAAGTTAGTGGTTAGTTGCTTATCTGGTGCCAAGCTCTGCCAAGTTGCACATGCATTCATGTCACTATACCACAGGTACCACTATGATTCTATCATAGTCCTTGTAGGTGTTAATGACCTGAGACATACCTCCCTGGAATATATGAATTGAGTTATTATTGGCCTCTCTGAATGTGTTCTCAGACAGGTACATGCCTTGCATTGAGCAGCATTCTAACTTCACCAAGAATGATACAGCAGACCACCTTCCCCTCATCAATGGTCTTGGTGACTGTTTCAAAGAAATCAACCAGGTTTAAGAGGCAGGATCTGCCCTTAACAAAGCCAAACTGGGTAGGACCCAGTGTCTGTAGGTCCCCAATATCATTATTTATGAGGTCCATGATGATCCTTTCCATAGCTTTGCAGACCAAGCTAGTCAGGCTTATGGGGCGATAGTTTCCAGGATCCATTAAGGCACCACCTTTGTGGAGAGGGACCACTGTTGCTGTACGCCACTCTTTGGGTACATATCCTGTAGTAAGGCTGAGATTGAACAGTAGTTTTATGTTTGGGTTTAGCTCTTCTTGGAGTTCATGTAGGACGAGCCGGGACACCGTCTGGTCCCATTGACGCTGTGTTTTTTGCTTTGGAGAGGGCGGCTCTTACCTGAGCATCTGAGATGTCAGAGGGGCAGCACTCTGCTGGGATAGATATGTGCCCTTTTGGTGGGGACGGGGGGGGGGTTTGCGCTGAACCTGTCAGCTAGGATGTTGGCAATGTCTGTGGGTTTGGTGTATTTTTTGTCATTTTGGACTAATTCTGAGCATATCTGGGAATTCCCACCCAGGTTCCTAACATAACTAAAGAAAACCTTGTGATTATCCTTAGTGTCTTGTGCAATTTTTCTCTCGAAGCTGGCCTTAGACGATTTTATGAGTGCTCGTAGTTTTTTGTTAATACTGATCAGAGATGCATTCCCTTTTTGGGATTTTGCTCTATCATTTAGTAGCTTCCTCCTTCTACTGTATAGTTTGTTTATGGCTGGGGTCCACCAGACAGGACGTCTGCCTTTGGAGGATTGGGTCTTGGTTTTATTTGGGATTGCATGATCCATGCATTCCTGAAGGTGTTCATAGAATGCATTTATAAAGGTTTCTGTGGTCTGGGCTGTATTTTCCACAGGCCCGGGGGCTTTGAAGGATTCCACCTCAGTTTTGAGGAGTGTGAAATTTGCTTTAGAGAAGTTTTTCACTGTGGTTTTCTGGGCAGGAGGTGGGGTCGGGATGTGAATATCCAGTGAGATTAGTTTATGGTCTGATCTTACCAGTGAAGGATACACTTCTGGTCTTGAGCATAGAGTCCCCATGTTGGTGATGATCAGGTCCAGTATGTTTTCCCCTCTTGTGGGAGTGGTAACAAGTTGTTCCATAGCATTTGAGTTTATAAATTCTATGAACCTTTGGGCTAGGGTGTTGGAGCTAGAGTAATGCCCCCAGTCCATGTTTGGGTAGTTGAAGTCGCCCAATATAATGGTGTTTGGAGAGACCTTCATATTTTCCAGTGTTCTCAGGAAGGCTGAGTGGGGTTCCTGGGTTTGGGAGGGTGGTCTGTAGCAGGCTATAAACTGGAAGGCAATTTTACCCACTGTTAGTTGCACATGGATAGTCTCTGATGCTTCATGCTGTGCCACCAACCTGGAGGTGTGGGTATCTTTGACGAATATTGATACTCCCCCTCCTTTTGTGGTTAGGTCCAAGTTTTGGGGCCGAAAAGCATGGTTTGAGGTATAACCTGGTAGTGCAGGGGTGCTCTCAGGGCCTTGAACCAGGTTTCTGTTACTGCACAGATATCGATGTTCTCCATGCTAAGGAGAGTTTTGAGTGTGTGCATCTTGAGGTTTAGACTTCTAGCGTTGAGTAGCATTACTCTTAGTGTCTTATCCCTTGTGATACCTATGGAGGTGGGTTTGTCTTTTGAGCCTTGCCTAAAAAAGGCACTATGGGGGTAGCAAGAGCCTTTGCCAATATCCGAAAGCCCAGGGGTGACAGGTGCAAGCCGTCCCTAGCGAAGCATCATGGCTTGTCGAGCATGTCATCCAAGGCTGACAGGCATTGGATCCCCTTTGAATGACACCAGTTCTTAAGCCAAAGGGCCTTCCTCAGATCCTGATATAAATTATTTCATTTACTTTTAAATCAAAGAAATTCAGCCAATCCCCATTTAATATCTAAGCCACCACTCATACTTAGTTAACATCAATGGAAATGCAACTACCAATCAAAACTCATCTCTGCAGCAGCTGCCCTTTTAAGATCGGCATTATGGGAATCATGCCATTAAGCCCAGGTGAGGTGGGTGGTCTGTGCCCACATCTGCTATCCATCGAATTTCAGTAATTTCAGTATATCACCACCATGCTGGTCATTTAAAACAATATCTAATACCATGAATGAAAATTTATGCCCTTTGCTACTCATGATATGCTCTGACAGTGCATTAGTTTTTGCAGGATTCTTGATCACATTCAAATGCCGAAGAATTCTTTCTTTGAACCACCTATTTGTCTTGCTTATATAAAATCCATGGCAACAATTGCATGTGGCAACATATATAATGTTTTTAGTATTACTGTCAGCATATTTATAAGCCAATATTTCCTATTCATGTTCGGATGTATAAACTGATTGCTGGAATTAATAAATGCATATGGGATTCCATTGTATGGCACACAGGTGCCCCGCATACCAGACTGAACAAGGAGAAGTTAGTGGTTAGTCGCTATCTGGTGCCAAGCTCTGCAAGTTACACATGCATTCATGTCACTTCACCACAGGTACCACTATGATTCTATCATAGTCCTTGTGGGTGTTAATAACCTGAGACATACCTCCCTGGACTATATGAATTGAGTTATTATTGGCCTCTCTGAATATGTGCTCAGGCAGGTACATGCCTTGCATTGTGCAGCATTCTAACTTCACCAAGAATGATACAGCAGTATCAACAAAAGATGCTTTACTTAAATAATAGGCTTAGTTTCTGTGTGTCTTTCTGGGGGATTCGATATTTGTCAGCATGGGAGGACATAGTTAACAAAGCACATTGCTTAGCAAAGGATGGCCTGTACCCATCTTCCCTAGGATTCTGAATGTTGGCTAAAACTTTATCCTCCTGCTTATTGCCTTTTTATGCAGTACCAATTTGATAAACCTACCAACATAGTAAATAAAACCCAAAGAAACCTAAAGTTGTTACTGCTCAGTGCTAGGAGCGTAAATATGAAACTCCATACCCTTCAAGTTCTCCTCACTTGGGAGAATATAGACATCTGTGCCATTACTGAAACATGATTTAAATCTGCAGAAAGTACTCATGTAGTGCAAGGCTTCAGTGCCTTCCACCATTAAGACCATCAGTTGCACAGACAGGGATGGAAAGTGGAGGAGTCTTGATCTACAGTAACCTGAAGTATGTAAGGCTGGTTAAACAGAACAATGACTTTTAATTTATACATGTGCAAATCACCCTGGCAAGATATAGGCCACCCCCTATGTCCCAAGAATCCTATAGCTCATACCTAGACCTTCTGGAGACAGCATTAAACCAAATACCCTATTCATTGCAGACTTTAATTACCCCTCTCTAGAATGGGAACCATACACTTCCTCAAGCTCACAGGCACAACAATTCCTGTACTTTATTAACACAAATAGCCTTGGCCAGGTAGTGCATGCACCCACCATGGATTCAAACATACTGGACCTGGTACTCACCAATATGGGAAAGCACTGCACCACCCCACCTCCAAATATCACATCCTCATGGGTGAGGTCAGACCACAAAGCTGTCTCGTTTAAAATAAAAATCAACTTGGTAACTGCAGCAAACCCTGTAACAGTTAAGAACTATTGCAAAGCAAACTACCTCCTATTAAGAGATTCAAAGGACAATAAATCCTGGGAGCTGCTAAAGATAACCCGATACTAAATGTGACTAAAGCAGAATAAAACAAAAACGAGTATACCACCACGGAACTGTTTATTAAAATAATAACTGTAAAAATTAAATAAATATAAACAGTAAAAATAATACAGGATAAACACTTTCAGCCAAAGGGCCTTCCTCAGATCCTAATATAAATTATTTCATTTACTTTTAAACCAAAGAAATTCAGCCAATCCCCTTCAATATCTAAACCACCACTCATACTTAGTTAACATCAATGGAAATGCAACTACCAATCAAAACTCATCTCTGCAGCAGCTGCCCTTTTAAGATCTGCATCATGGGAATCATGCCATTAAGCCCAGGTGAGGTGGGTGGTCTGTGCCCACATCTGCTATCCATTGAATTTCAGTAATTTCAGTATATCACCACCATGCTGGTTATTTAAAACAGTATCTGATACCATGAATGAAAATTTATGCCCTTTGCTACTCATGATATGCTGTGACAGTGCATTCGTTTTCGCAGGATTCTTGATATCATTCAAATGCCAAAGAATCCTTTCTTTGAACCACCTATTAGTCTTGCTAATATAAAATCCATGGCAACAATTTCATGTGGCAACATATATAATGTTTTTAGTATTACTGTCAGAATATCTATAAGCCAATATTTCCTGTTCATGTTTGGATGTATAAACTGATTGCTGGAATTAATAAATGCACAGGCTTTACACCTGGCACATGCAAAGGTGTCTTTCTTAGAAGTTATATTTTGTTTCACTATACCATCTTTATTACAGAGCAGTCTTTTTTAATTCTTCCTATTTTAAAACAAAACTTCAGTCTCTCTCCCACTGTAGGTTTCAAACCATCATCTACACTTAGAATCAACCAGTTCTTCTTTATAATTTCTCAAATCTGGGATGCATCAGAACTGTACATGAACATCTCAAGTGAGGTCCTTTGTCAGGCTGTTTAGTTTTATTATTAGTTTTTATCATAGCTTGGTTCAAAAAATAAGGTCTTCCTCTGGTTGTTCTTAAGTCATTTTTATTCATAATGTGCATCTGAGCATCTCTTTCATTATAGCCTCTACATGCATTTTTCCTTTATTAAATACTCCAATATTTTAAAACCATCTGTAAAGTTTAATAAACATATACTTGCTATCACAAAGATCACTGCAAAGTCCATACCTCTAAATTGTACAGATTTTTGCAGAATGTCCAGATTTTGGCCTTATACTTTTGGTCCACTTTTCATAAACTTGTGGTTTTCTGGCAAATTAGTGGTAAATTGTTGCAGATTGCAGTTAGAAAATAATAATAGACATCTGCATTTTAGACTTCATAGCCTTCAGAAAATTCATGCTAATGCAAAACCTGTTATTCTATCAACTTTCTAAGTTTGTAAGAGCAATATTTAAAAATTGTCCCTATTTTTGGGCCTTTGTCTCACTTTTATTTATGGTTTTGTCTAGATTTCTTGCTATAAGAGGTTGAGAGGTATGCTGCAAACCTATTCAACAAACTAACACTAAGTGGCGATATGCACTCAAACCCAGGACCTATCACAAATCTAAACTCGGACATAAACCTTAGCATGGACCACACTCAACCAACAATCATTCCACAGAGACGTAAAGGTGATATACTCTTCTTGCGTTTGAATATTAGAAGTATCACCAATAAAATCCATGACCTGCATGCTAATATTACTCTGTATACTCCTGACATATTACTAGTTACTGAAACCTAGTTGAAACCCCATATCACAAATGATGACATTCTCCCCCCTGTTTATAGCATTATTCATCAGGATAGAATGGAGAAAAAAGGTGGCGGCATTGCAATATTCTACAAAACAGATCTATCTCTAACAGCTGTTTATCTAATCACCCTAAACTTTGGTAAATCTGAAACACTGTTGCAACCTTACCATAAATTCAAAAAATCATATTAATATAACTGGAGTATATATTCCCCCCAGGGGATAACATATCTATCTTGGAAAGTATCCTAGATTGCATTTCTCATAAATTACCCTACGAAACATTTATATTAGGAGATCTTAACATTGATTGGACAAATTGCAATAGCCAAAACCACACTAAATATATAAACCTTCATGGGTTTACCCAGCTCATCCAAAATCCCACCAGAATAGACAAAACATTAAATAAGTACTCCATTCTAGACTGAATACTTACAAATAGACCGAACCACTCTCCTTACTCAGGCTGTCTCCCAGACAGTCTTAGTGACCATCTCCCAACATACCTACTAAGACAATGGGTTAGCCCCACTAAACTGACACAATATCAGCAGATAAGGAACAAAAACAAAATGAACCTTGATCACTTCCTTTATATCCTTACACACTGCAACTGGTCCCCTCTTATAGTACTACCCCTAGATGAAGCCACTAATTATTTAATTAGTACCTTCCTATCCACCCTAGATGAGCATGCCTCTCCCAGGACTATTAGAGTTAAATCAAACTTTCCCTGTGGTTAAGCAAAGACACCAGGTCTCTACTAAAAGCAAGAGATAAATAAAGCATGGCTACATTGGCGAAAAACTAAATCACAAGTTACTAGGCAATCTTACTAAGAAACAAAGCGAAAAAGCAAATAAAACAGGATAAAGTAAATTATTACTCTGAAATACAAACTAAACACCACAATAACCTCAAAAAATTCTGGACTACAATTAACAACATTCTGAGACCTGGAAACGCTGGTACACCCCCTCCTACTACAAAAAAGCAGCAATGACTGTATATCTACACAGTTTAGCACCTACTTCACATAAACTATTCTACATCTCTCTAATAGCCAGCAACCTAGGAATACCTCACAAACACCTACACCCCAACAAGACAAGTGCAGCTTCTCTCTTCAACCAGCAGCAATAAATACTATTAGAAAACTTCTTAAAAAACTAAAACCCACTTCTCTAGCTGTAGATCACTTACCACCTGAATTCCTGAAACTATCTGCTGAAGTAATTGCATATCCTGTCTCCATTCTAATAAACAGATCTATCTTAGAACAATACATTCCTACCATCTGGAAGATTTCATACATCACTCCAATCCACACAAGTGGAAACTCTACTGAATTGCCTAACTATCGCCCTATTGCAATTCTATCCCCACAATGTAAACAAATGTTCATAAGTAACTCATGGCTCACCTAAATGCTAATAAGTTGTTATTTAACACACAACACGGCTTCTGCCCACACCACAGTACCACCACTGCACTTATGACATTTACAAACACAGTTAACAACCACAGGAATAATGGTAAATATGTATCCTTCATCTTTTTAAACTTATCTAAAGCTTTTGATATGGTGAATCACAACAAATTCCTATATGCTATAGCCTTATCACATTCTACTCTTACATGGTTTCAGAGCTACTTAACTGGAAGACAAAAAGCAGTACTTTGGCACCAAAGTCTATCTCCCTTACTTCCAGTCACCTTAGGAGTTCCCCAAGGATATATTCTTGCCCCCCTGCTCTTCTCCATGTTTACAAACAATCTCTGTACTGCAGCCTCTTCTACCATGATTATTCAATATGCTGATGACTCTACAGTAATATGTACTGCCAGTACCCTACATGAGCTACAAGCACTCACTCAATCAACCTTTCTAAAAATGGAGTCCTGGCTAACAAACTCCTGCTTAATATTAAACCCCAATAAGACAAAACTCATGCCATTCCATCCCAACAAAGCTACTAATCTTTTTACATTCTCCAAAAATAACACTAAAATCACTCCCTCCCCATATACTAAACTATTAGGTGTGGAAATTGATACTAAAATGAGATTTGACATCCATATCTCCCAATCAATTAAGAAAGTACACAAAAAAACTAGGTACACTATACAGGAACAGGCAGTATCTCATAAATAGCACAAGACTAGCTATTGCCCAAACTTATTTAACCTCAACTCTGCTATATGCATCACCTATACTTATAAACCTCAGGAAAACTGACCTGGAAAAACCTAGAATCCTGTTGCAATAAAATAGCTAGATATGCAGCGAACACTACATTGAGGTCACACCATTGCTCTGCCCTAGGGAAACTACACTGGTTAGAATTTCCCTAACTCCTACATTTGTCCCAGCTTAACATAGCTTATAAAATCTTCTATCATTCTGCAAAAACGTCATCATTACATGACTATTCCTGTGACAGAATGCTGCATTCAAACAATAAGCCCCTCTTACGAATCTCAACAGTGCACAATCATGCTGGAGAGTCCACCTACTCTCATTATATTGCTAAGATTTTGAACTCTCTACCTAGTAACATCACATCTAGCACTACTTTAATTAAATTTAAACATACACTAAAAACCAACCATGCCACTAAATGGCTCTGCTCTTGCTCTACCCCAGACTAAAAAAAATTAAATCTATTCTTTCTTCATGCTAACACTATTACCTGGGGTTTCACACTGGATTTTATAGGTTTTATAACCCAATGTTATTTCACATTTCCTTTATGCTACATATTTTTATCTCAGTTGTATCCTTATTTGTAGATATTTGTTGATATTTAGACTATGTAAAATTATACTCTATGTACAGTTGTTTTGTAATTTACCTTCTCTGTTATTTTTTCCTTTAAAACACTTGTTAGTTTCATTTGTCTATGTGGAGATTTTCTCCCCAGGCCTCCTCTGAAAATGGACAAGTTGTCCAGTCAGACTTTTCTGGTAATCAAATGTAAAATAAATTATAAATAAATAAATAAATATTGTTTTTACAGTTATTATTTTAATAAATGGTTCTGTGGTGGTATACCCATTTTTGTTGTATTCTCCTATTAAAAGATAGTTTGTCAAAATTCAATGCCCCCTCCCAACCCAGAGTTCACAGCAACCTATGTGGACTTATTCCTAGAGATCCTGTACAATCATGTAAATGGCAGTATAGCAGGTGCTGTACCTACTAGAAGCAAGCCTAAAACAATCTCTAAAAATAAATCACACTGGTGGAATCCTAACCTTATTAGGGTATATACAAAAGAAAGAAAGTCATGTCTAATATCAGGAAGAGCAACTCCCATAGTGATAATAGCTCTCTAATTAAACTAGATAGCAAACTAAGAGGACTAATTAAGTTCAACATGGCCATTTAGAAGGTCAAGATAGCCTCACAGGCTAAAAACAATCACAAGGCATTTTACAGCTATGAACATAACCTCAAAGGCAGCACCTGGCAGTGTGTTGAACTGGTAGTCAATGGTGCCACCTTCATTGAGCAGAATGACATAGTGACATCTGCTGGTTATCAAATTCAGGTCAAATTTCACCCTGGACTTCCCCCTGCCTCCCTTCATGAAATACCTACTAGCATAACACCCCAACTATTTAGCAAGGAAGAGTTCTTGCGGTGATGCAACAGGGTCCCAGTTCATGTGAAGCAAAGTCCAACCTTAACCCTATTTAAGTGTAACAATCCTGAAGATGGCAGTGCCCTGTGTGGCAGCAGCTTCTCAGGCTCCCATGAAACATTTTTTGTATTTCTGTTTAATTATTGTTCATTTTATTTATGGTAAAGTTATTTGTTTTAATCTGTGTGAATTTGTCGATGTGCGGTCTGTCAGTGGTTTGTTCTTGAACTGGTCGAGTGTGTGGTGGACTGCAGTGGTGTTGTTTGTATTTTGCTTTAATGCCAGACTGATTAGTGGAAGTTTGAGCCTACAGTGGCCTCAGTGGAGAGTTGAACTGTACGCAGAGTGTACAGATTGTTTTGTCTGCCATGGTTGCTTTAAGAACCAGACTGAATTTCGCTGGGTCAGAGGAACTGGATTGGATTTAAGATGCTAGTGGTGTCAGAGATGGAACTGGTAACAGTAATGGATGATGGATGGAGTGTTGGATTGGTTGTGGCTGTTTGGGCCTTTGGGTAGCAGCGGTTGCACTGTATTCAGTGAGTCAAGTGATGGCCGGACTTTGCATGTCAGTTAATGTTGAATTTATTTTTTGGTCTGTGGTGTTGGAGGGACCAGACTGTACTTGAGATGTTGCTAGAGTCAGAGACGGAGTCGTGCATGGTTGAGGAGGCTTGATACATTCTGTGTTTAGATTGGCTCGGATACTGTGTTATCACTGTTGTTAAATATATGTATTTGTTTCTGTGTTTTTTTGTACATTGAGCTTGGAGGAACATAATTTCATTGAGATGTGCATTTTTGCGTATGGTCTGAATGACAATAAAGTCACTCTGACTTTGACTTTGACCAATGTAGGGGAAATTGAAAAGTTACCTGGGTCTGGTCTTCATGTCTCTGACAGATAGAGGCAGACAGTAACTATGCCCAAACAAAATACCAACCCATCCCGACATATAACCTTTAGAAATGTCCTAACTAACCTACTCCTTCCTAATAAACCCCCATGATACACAGGGACACAATTGGGTTGGGCTGCGTATAGTTTAGGAGAGTGATAGGTACAGAGTTGGGCACAGACACAGGGTGCAGAAGCTCACATCCCATGTCCCACATGCAAAAATGCTATTCATCTTTTTGTTTAACATTTGTAGAGATTTATTTATGATTCGTGAAATGTCTCAATTTGTTTTTAGTAACACTTGTTTATTTTACTGCCCTTGGGTCTGATATTAAATACTATAATCTGACCCTACCATCAACATACAGAGGGATTCTAAGCTAGCTCCATGGTAAAGAGGGAGATGAGCTGATCAAGGTCTTGGACTATGAGTAGTTGTGCCACCTGATGCAAAGTTATAGGTAAGGATAGAATTCTCCATGCCATCCTAACCAGCACAGATGGTGTGACAGATGTTTAGATTAAGATGCATTGACCAGGACAGTCTAGTATGAATAAAAATACAAAGATGGCTGTATGTGACTTTAGAAGAATGGATTTTGCTTTACTGAAGGAGGTGCTGATGGATGAATTAAGAGACTGAGAGCAAACCAAAGAAGAGAACAAGCTATGGGAGTGAATCACAAATGATGTACTCTGGGCTAAAGAAAGGGACATGAGGCAGAAACAAAAATGCAAACTAGAGAAGAAAATGAATACAGCTGCAGAAGGATTTCTCCTAGTATAGCCTTTCTAGTGGAATTAGCAAAAAAACTTTAGTCTTTAAGAATGATGTTTGCCTTCACAGTGCACAACATTTTCTTTTCTTTTAAACAGCGATGAAATAAAACATTACAAAATTTCCTTCATTAAGGTAACATAACATACAGTTTGAAAAGCAAGCAGCCGTCACAAGGGAATGAAACAGAATCTTAGCTTAAGTCTTTAGCTCAAGAATAAAACAGGTAAGTCAAACAGTTCCTTATTTAGTAGGTAGTCCAAAAGGGTATTTGGGGCTGAAAGCCTTCTTTTCCTCTTTAGCTCTCCCCTATCTCTCTCTCTCTTTTGCTATCCCTTTCCTTCCTCTCTCTCTCTCTCTGTCTCTTCATGATAATAAATCACAGCAGCTTTTCAGTTTATTTGCGCCATTCCCCCACCAGTGGGGACTTCTCTTTCACTTCAGAACTTTAGCCATTTTGCCTTTTTTCAGCGCTGGTTTCTTCCTTTACATATAACTTTGTGGTGACACCTGTTAGTCCTCCTATTGTTAGTGGTTAGGAATCTGGTGTCTCAAGGGTAATGGCACTGATTTACCTCTAGAGGTAGCTACATATTAGTTGCTGCAGAGATGGTTTGCCTGCCTACTTCAGACTATCTGCTTGCTTCCTTTTTAGTCTGCCTGCATCAGTCTCTCTAGCATAACCCCTTCTACACTAAACGGTGTGCTTCCCTGTCTCAATAGTTACAATATCACACACAAGCATTTAGGATAAAAACTAAGGCCTACATGAGCAGAAAAGGTTAGAAGAGGTGGTATTAGAGCAGACAGAATTCAAGGATACCAGCAAAATGGTAACAAAGCTGTCAAAGTCAGCAAAGGTTAAATTTGAAAAAGAGTTAGAAGAGGGGATAAAGAATGGCAACCATGTTTTTTTTTTGGTACATAGAAAGAAGGAAGGCAGGGGCAGAAATGGCCAAGATGAGCAAAAATTACAGGGGGATCAGCAAAGACTGAGATAAAATAAAGTTGGTGCAAGTTTAAAGGGAACTGGATGCCCTTAGGGAGAATAAAGCAGAATGACCAAATAGACTGCCTCCCTGATTCCTCAGAAATCTGGCCAGTACACTGGCAGAGTGCTGATGGAGATTTAGAACAGATTACTGGCTAGTGCAGAATTGTCAGAAGACTGGAAGACACCAATTATGCTAGCCTTGCACAAAGCAGAAGCAGACCAAAGATGGGGATCTACAGGCATGTTAGTTTAAAAACAATGGAAGGGAAACTCTGGGAGAGAGAAATACAAGGGGAACATGAGCAGTATTTATGTAGGACAACAATTTTCCAGGACAACAGCCAGATATGGGATTAAGGCCAGAATGAGCTATCAGTTAAGCATCATGCAGTTTTATGAGTTGGTTAAAGGTTAAATTGACAGGAGCCATGGTAAGTCTGGACCTTAGCAAGGCCTTTGAATTGGTCCCACATAGGAGGTTAATATGAAAATTGAAGGGTTTGAAGGCATAGCCAGTACTCAGATGGCTGAATGGCAGGACAAGTATTGTGGTGGCAGGGACAAGGTGGAGAATTCGGACATTGACTAGTGAAGTAGAGCAGGGGTTTATCCCGTATCTATTATTTTTCAGTGGTAACCATTTGAAATATTGGAAACTACTCAATGAGTCCCAAAATACAGAGACTGAATGGCCAAAAAAAATGAACTTGCAGATATCAAGGCTACTTCCTGGAATATTCCCTTTTCTCCAAGGTATGGTGATCTCATAGTTGGTATATGTAAGTTAATGTGAGGGGTGGCAAGCCCCCCACATTGGGGGTGAAGGTGGCTTGCCATCCTCTACAAATAACATTTAAAGAAGAGTGATGTTTGATGTTCTCTCTTCTCCTGCATTTTCAGTCTTTTTATGTGTTGGCACTCTGAGTTACAAGTGCCAACATTTCATTAGGGAGCCTTCTGCAGTATTCCAGTATGTCTGACTCAGATAAATGTAAGGAAGGCAGAACAGGATTTTCACTGACAAACATCAGGATAAACCTGGTTCAAAAATAAATGAACAACTGCATAAAAGCAATGCTGTGTGTAAATTATTTTGCAGTTAAACTATCATAACATTTTTTTTTTGTTAGGTGATATACATCCATGCAATATGACACACATCCTTTAACTAACTGCATTTAACGTTTCATTCATGCATTCAATTTAATACAGCTGGCTGAGTTTTCATATGTTTACAGTCAGAGTAATGAAATTTGACTAGCCATGTTGTGGGTGAGTATAAGACATCTGCTACCTTATTGGTAGGGAGCAGGCTTCATGACAAATAATAAAGCGCCAAGAGCTAAGGAGCTCCATACCCCTGCATTACAGAGATTATGCAAAACACATATCTGACTTACTCCTTTTTTTTCCATAATTTTCATAATGTGATATATATATATATATATATATATATATATATATATATATATATATATATATATATATATTTATATGGATCTAGGACAGTCGATCGAAAGACCAACTGTCCGAATCCAAACCTACAGAACACCGTTTACCGCAGTTTTGGTAAATGGAAGGTAAAACAAACACACACACACACACACACACACACACACACACACACACACACACACACACACACACAAAAAAAACAAAAAAAAACACGCACACACACCATGTTTACACAGGGGGCTTCTCCCCCCTGCACCCTACACCCCTACTTTTATATTCTCCCTCCGAGATCACACTACAGTGGGGAAAAGGGAATATTCTCTTATCCCCACTGCAGTCCGATCTCACCCACTACCACTTCCCCCGATTCACTGTGCTTTTACGAAAGTTTTGCGAAAGCACTTTTTTAGATAAAAACTGCTTTCGCAAAACTGTGACAGCCCGTTATACTTTTGGTGATACAGTCTTTCGAAAGACTGTCCTAGACCCATACATATATATATATATATATATATATATATATATATATATATATATATATATATGTATACACACATATCACCCAAGCACTCGAGTCATTAGACCTCAAGTACAAGTGTGACTCATTCCTGTTCCATGTGGATATAAACTACCTGAGACAGAACTTCCTGGAGTATATGAAGACAGATATTATGTTGATCTCAGACTATGTGTCCCAGGCTGGTATGTGCCTAGCTTTTAGCAGTATTCTACCTTCACCAAGGATGATGTCACAATATGAACAAAAAACAATTAACTTCAATAATTGGTTTTGTTTCTGGTGTCATTCCAATGGGGTACAATATTTGTCAGCATGGGAGGAAGTGTTCAATAGACCACGTTGCTTTGCCAAGGATTTTTTGCACCTGACTCCCATAATCTTTCGAGTATTGGCTAAAAATACTGTTGTCCCCATAGTGCCTTTTTTAGGCCATGCCAAACTGACAAACCTTTTGACATAGCCAAACCAGACCAAGAGAATCTAAAGGTGTTACTGCTCAATGCCAGGAGCCTAAACAAGAAGCTCCACTCCCTCCAGGCTCTTCTTACCCTGGAGAATGTGAGCATCTATGCGGTTACTGAGGCAGAGTTTAAAGCTGCAGAGAGCACCCTGACATTGTATGTCTACAATGCCTTCCACACATTTAGGCCAGCTACTACACAGGGAGGGACCAAAGGTGAAGGTGCTCAATCTATATCAACAGCAAACTTATTTTGAGACTAAGATGCACTTGAGGTTTTCCATGTCCAGCTTTCCACAGGCAAAGTCTCACACTATATCCATGCAAGCTATAGGTCACCCTCTATGACCCAAGAAACCCATAGCTCATACTTGGACTTACTGGAGGCTCTCACCACTCAGCCCAATGCCATATTCATGGGTGACTTCAACTACCCCACTGCAAAATGGTGTACTTGCAAAACACAAACTTACAGGCCCAGAGATTCCTGAATTTAGTAAACCTGAACATCTTGGACAAGATAGTCCATATACCCACTAGAGGTGAAAGGGTACTTGAACTGGTATTCACAAACATGGAAGAGTATTGTACCTGCCAACTGATGTAAAGTCCTATCTGGTATGGTCAGACTGCAAAGCTGTCTCCTTCATAATAAAAATTAATTCTGCCATCCTGGTTTACCCATTAACATTTAGAAACTATTCTAAAGCAAAATTCCTACTACTAAGTGAAAAATTGTCAAAATGCCAACCCCCCCCAAACCCTGAGAACACAGCTGTCAGTGAGAAATTTTTTACAGAAACCCTGTACAATAATTTTAATAAATGCATATATACAGCTGTGCCCACCACAAATAAGTCCAGAACTATTAAAAAAGCAAGCCACTAAGGTGGAATTCAAACATAAGCAAGTTGTACAACAAAAGGAAAAAAATCATTACTAAGATAGGCAGTACTATTCTGCGCATGATAAAAACACTCTCATTGATCTAACTAATACAGCAAATTAAATTCATTAGAGTCAAATCAGAGATAAAGACAGTCTCAGCTATGTTCAAACCCTCAAAGGCACCATGCAACAGTGTGCAGAACTGACTGTAACTGAAGTCACATACATGGAGCCAGAAAATATAGCAAATCTGCTGTCTGACAAATTCAGTTCTAGTTTTACCTCTCTCTCTCTCCTCCAACTGTCCCACTCCAGGATTTCTCATTAAACATAGGCCTCCAACTATCACTAGGGAGTAAGTCCTATATGCAGTCTGTAAGATCATAAACAGCTCATCATTGGGATCTGGTAATACCCTAGTCTGAAACATGACCTATCAAGACAACTGGAGTAACTGTTTAACCATAACCTCCAGACGGGCTTTGTGCCACTCAAATGGAAAACATAAAGGTTATCCCTCTACACAAGATTGGGCCATCAATGGATCCCGGGAACTATAGACTTCTAAGTCTGTCTAGTCTCATGTACAAGGTCATGGAGAGAATTATCATGGAAATGATTAATAAGGACATAGAAAACCTTTAAACAATGGATCCAACTCAATTTGGTTTTATCGAGGACAGATCATGCCTACTCAAGCTGGGGGACTACTTTAAGTGAGTCAGCAAGGCAATGGATGAGGGCAAAATGGTGCAGACTGTTTACCTTGTCCTGGATAAGGTATTTCAAACAATTCCTTACTTGGGCATTTTAAACAAACTAAAAGACAAAGGCAAACCCCACCCCCCCAATGTTACACACTGGAATGGTGAATGGCCAACTTGTTCTCAGATAGTACCAAGGAAGTTATGATAAAGGAGACCACCTCCACTAAGAAGCCAGTCACTAGCAGAGTCCCTCGGGGATCTATGCAGGGTCCACTTCTTTTTGCATCTACTTCTCGGAAATCAAGGCCAATGTCAATGGCCTCTAAGCTGACCATGTTTACAGATAAATGCAAACTAGGAGCAGTTGAAGATTCCCCTCAAGACACTAACATCATACAGCAAAGACGAGCACAGACAAATAATTAGTGCCAAAGCCATGGCTTAAAACTCAATGCCAAGAAACGCGTAATAGTACTCTTTAGGAAGTTAGCAACCCCAGGAAATTACCAAATTGAGAATATAGCCCTAAGAGTAGAACCAGTAGTCAGGAATTTCAGTACATATGTAGATAGTACCCTGACTTTTGACCATGTGTCTAAAGAAGTAAGGGAATCATTCTATGTTGCTCATCGTATAAACAAGGGCATTGTATATAGGTTCAAGGAAGTCATTGCTCCATTGTATTCAGATCTCATCAGGCCCTTCACTTAGTACAAAGCTTTCTTTGATATCTGCCTGACCAGGAATACCCAACAAGTGGATCATCCACAAAGGTTCCTTACAAAAGGAATACAGGATATAAACAAAATGTCCCATGCAGATTGCCTCAAATCCCCATCTTCACACTTTGTTTTTTACAGACTGTTGAGAGGTGATCTATGCCTGGCATAGAAGGCATCCTTAGACCCCACTCTGATGGACCTTTTCCATATCTGCGAAATGAATAGCATCAGAATTACTCAATCTAGGGATGTAAACTTTACTTGTGAGATAAATAGGACATATTGGAGGGACAGGTATGTGACTCAGAAAATTCTCCTTCTCTAGAAAAGGCTTCCCATCCAATGGTAAGCAGAGCTCTTCCCTAATCCTATTCAAGAGAAACCTGGACCAGTAGATGGAAAATCGGAAATATACCTGGATCTAGCACCTTTGGTTCTAATGGTTAGAGGCAGTCTGAAAACCTTAACCTAGTTAACATACACCTCTTAAAATATCCTCTAAGGCACAAAAATCTTGTTGGATACATTTGAGATGCTTGGCTAGGTTTATAAAGGCCCTATTGGTCGCCAGTCTAGTATACACCTATGAACCTATAAACCTATATATTTTCAAGAGTCACTGAATTAGAATCTACCTAGATATACCTTGTATCCTGTGTGGCTTTGTTTTTCCTTGAACAATGGTGCTAAGAAACTTGTTTTTAATAAAAGAGCCTGTAGTGTGATGATCTCAGATTGCTAAATGTATTTTTGGTTGGTTGTTTTCATATTATTATTATTATTATTATTATTATTATTATTATTATTATTATTATTTATTAGCAAAGTAAAGGAAAACTCTAAAAGATGCTTGTCCTGATGAAAAGGGTGTATAAACACATATCTTTATTAATCTTTAGTATTAGTGCTTTAATCCACATTGTTTTTGTTTTCAGGTTTTGGTGCTTAGTTGAATTTTCAATGCCATTCTATTAGTATGGGATAGGAGATCCTTTTTTATTTTATTAAATCAAGATTTATTCTGGAAGGAGTTTTTTAATATCTATCTAATGTTAGCACTGGCATCCAGTGTATTTAAGATTCATGTGGGGAGATGTAATCATGAATAAACCACTGCTTACATGTTTTATATTAATGAGGCTTATGCATCATTCATAGGATTTGCAAAGGACTATGTTTCCTGAAGCTTGTTATTCAGTATAGCTTGTACCCCTGTGATTGACCACCTAAATCATGTCAAGTTAATTTTGTGTGGAGGATTAGACTTCCATAGCCAGTAAAGAGACGTCATTCAACTAGCAACAACATTTGCTGTTCTCCCCTTGGGGAAGATGCAGAATAACACAATTTGCATTTCTACATTGTTGGAATAATAGTTTTTGCTTCAGGTTGCAAAACATAGTTTGTGACCCCATATATTTTTTTTTAAACAAAATATTTTATTGCAACATGAAAACAGTTTTCTTAACATCAACATAGAAAATTATTTTATATCCTGAAAGATCCTTTCAGTCTAATTATCTCCGCCAAATCCCTTATCCCTTCTTTAGACAAGTGTCCAATTTCAGGACTTATATTTCATATATTTATGATTAGGTACAACTTTAATCAAGTATAACATTTAGTTAAAATCCCATTTTTTTCACATCTCTGATCCCTTCATATTCTCCATACTTAGGTTTACTTCATTACTAAATATTTCATTCATCTCCAATTATTATTTATATATATATATATAACATATATCACAGTTTAATAGGTATTAACTTAGGTTCATAGGACGATACTAGGCTATTGGCCAAGGGGCCCTTATAAGCCTAGCCAAGAATTTCACCCATGTTCCCACAAACTCAGCACCTGTTTCCCCTGTCCAGCAGGAACACAGGTGGGATCCCAAGATTCATGGGGTGTAGTTTCTGTTTCCCATCTAGTTGCCCAGGTTCTTCTTAAAGAGGGCAAGTGAGGTAATCTGCTTGACATGGAGAGACAGTCTATTCAACAGATGGGGGAGTCTTTGGGACACAAATCTATCCCGCCAACAAGTTCTATTTATGTCACAGACCAGGTCGAGGCCTTGCATGGGGTGTGCACAAGTTGAGTTTGACTTACGGATATGCAGCAACTCCATCAAGGCTGGGTCTGAAACAGCCTTGTATGCTAGAAACAGGTCACCTCTGAGCAGTCTGTACAAGACTGAGGTAGAAGGACAGGGCTTTTAGCCTATCTGTATAGGGTAGGTGTTTGAGACCCTGGATTTTCTGGTCAGGAATCTCTGTGGTCTCTCCAGATGCTGCCTGTGCTTGGTAAGGTACATGCCAAAGGGGGCATTGTATTCAATAATGGGTCTGATAAGGAGGAGTACAGGGATGTTATGACCTCCTTGTTCCTGGATGAAATGCCCTTGTTTATGAGGTCAGCCATGTAGAAAGCCTTCCACACAATGGAGGCAACGTGGTGGTCAAAAGTCAATTTGCTATCAAATTGGGTGCCCAAGTCCCTCAAGACTGATTGCATGCTTAGCACATTTACATTAATGTGATAATTAGTGGGGTGCCATTTTCCCCAAAGGGGATAATGATGCATTTCTTGGCATTCAGTTTGAGGCCATGCTTCTGGCACCAGTCATTAGTTTGGATAAGGCCCTTTTAGAGGATGTCCACATCACTAGGGGAATTTAAGACAGCAGCCAGCTTGCAGTCATCTGGAAACTTGGTCAGCCGCAGATCACTGGTTTTGGCTTGTATCGCAGAAAAGTATATCCCAAACAGTAGATCCCCCAAGAACAATCCTTGGGGTACACTGCTCATTATGGGTCTACTACTAGAGGCTACTACTCTTAGGATACTACTATAAGGATAGGAGCTTTGTCAGTAAACTCAGATTTCATTTGAAGTACACAAATGATGTAGGCTGTGTTTGTAATATCCAAAAAAAACTGGGGAATACTCACAAATGACAACAAGACAGCTGAAATAGTTGGGAACAATCCCTCCTTAAAGTTGTTTAAACTTGAAAAGGCAACTGTGTACAGGGAATTGTAATACTAGGTCAAGTAACTTGCTATCTGCCAGACTTGGTACATACAGCTGCAGGTATTGCAGAGTCTGTACATATATTTCACAGGAACAAGTGTTTAAACATGCATGGATGAAATATATTTTTAGTCCCAGATTCTATGCAGATAGTAGTACAGCAAATGTGATTTATTTAGCCACATGCAAGTCCTGCACAGGATTCTATGTTGGTAAGACCAACAAGAGATTAAAATATAGAATTTTTAGTCATTCTTATGAGATTAGGACTTGTCATATGTACAATGCACTAACTAAACTTATTAAAGAAAATGTTGGACATGAGTTTGTTTTTAGAGTACTGGGGGGGGGGTGATCTCACTAACTATACTGAAACAGTAGAACTTAAATGGATCTTGAGGCTACGGGCTAATAAACATCCTAATATTAATGCTTGTGTCTCTTTAAAACCTGAATTGAAAGGGAGGAAATTGGTTTAATGAAGTGATAATTAACATAGCTGATTGAACATCTAACTGTTTTTAAACTGCGTTGTGACTTTGAGTTTTTATGATCTGAAGAAGTGTTGGTTTTACAATGTGAAAGCGCTTATCTGGTCCATTTTACAAATAAATAATTTTACTATGTGAAGCTGTGGTGTTCCTGCCAATTTTTATGCTTTGGATTTTCGGTGTTCATCTGGCAGTTACCTTTATTAGTGGCTGGGACTTGGTTCTTGTGTTTGCGTAGGATGCAGCCAGGGATATTGTCGGGTCCCACGGAGGCTGCATTGTTTGCCTTTGAGAAGGCATTAAAGACCTGCTCCTTGGTGAAGATGGGATGGGGGCAGGTGCTGGGGATGTCCTGGTTTACTGATGGTGGGGACAGGGGGGTGAAGTTTTCACTGAACCTGTCAGCCAGCAGGTTAGCTATATCTATGGCATTTGTGTATTTGTTGTTCTTGACTATCAGTTCAGAGCAGATTTGGGTGTTACCTTTGTGATTGCAAATGTATGTGAAGAAGGCCTTGTGTTTGTCCTTAGTGGATATTGCCAATTTGGACTTGAAGTTAGCCTAAGAGGATTTTACCAGTAACCTTATTTGCTTGTTCAAAGGAGAGATGGCTTCCAACTTGATAAAATTTCTGTAAATATATTAGACGCTGTTCAACTTTTGCAAAATCACATTTATCATTTCTGTGGTGCATTATGCCTCAGCAGTAAGAAACTGGTTCTTACTGTGGCATTCCTCCCATACATCTCATTATACTGTGCTTGAATTATGTCAGTATGCAGAATAAATCTTTGTAAACACAATGTAGGTACTGTTCAGTTTAGTGTGGGATTCACGACATTGTGCTAACACTTCCTAATCCTAATTATGAATATTGTTCACAACTTGTTTTTTGCGAGAAGGTTGGATAATGTTCTTCTATAAATTGTTGTCTTGCATCAATAAATGCATTTCATATCAGTCTTATGTTACATACTACAGCAATTATAACTTATCTAAACTAAATGTTTTTGTCCATCAACAGATTTGCTCTGCTAATTTTGCCGCCTATTTTTGATTATTGTAGACTGATAAATGAACTACAAATGTTACAAGCAAGCAAGCAAAGGAATTGAATTTATACTGGGTTTTGGCTAAACATGTTATTCATTGCATTTATACTTCACTGATATATAATCTAGGCAATTCTGGAATTCATTTACAAAATTTCTGTCATAAAGCACCTTTCAAAGATCATGTATACATTAGCAACAAAGAAGCACGTGGTAACTTAAAAATAATGACCTAAATGGTACTGTGTGGCTCTTAATGGTTCAGAATTGGCACCAGTAACACCACAAATTGTTAGTTTATGTTTGTTTTAATGAACATAAACATTTTAGATATTGAGAAGAAGGCTTTGGAAAACCATGTTATATTAACAGACACAAACAAGAGTACACGAATGATGAATAATAGCATAATAATTTGTAAATAGTGTAAAAATATAAGAATTAAATACTCAAAATGGAGTAGCTCACTTTCTTAACATTTCAGTACACATGCTGTTACACTGATGTACCATTATATTCAAGGTAATATGTGATATGTTTGCTTATGCCTGGGATACATTTATTTTACATAATGATAATTAATGTTATATGCATTTGTAGGTGTTTATTTATACGTTTCATATTCTCTTGCTCTGCTTATTACAGAAACCAAATTTGATTTTAAGTAGGGTTGCCATAATTTCAAATGCCCAAAGTGTGACATTTTTGGTACAAATGTCAGATTTTTCAGCCCAAAATGTACCCACGGCCAGTACAAAGGACAGAACTTCACTTTTTTGCCTAAATAAAAGCTTATTCTTGTGGCATTTTAGTTGCTTATTCAGATACGGAATAACCATTTTATGCAACTATTACATAAAATATAGGAAATTATTTTGTCCTAAAATCTCAGGACATTTGCCATTTTTACAATTTTTTTGCAGGACACAACTGCCCAAACAGGGACTGTCCCTTGCAAAGTTGGACAGATGGTAACCCTAATTTTAAGCCTGTGATACACAATGGACATTCATTGCATTTTTATTGTTACATCTATTCTCTCTATAACCCTACTACGGGTCTTATAGTCAATTTGCTTCAAACATTTGAGCCTCTGGTATTAGCCTTACTTAATCCAGTGACAACAACCTTACTCATACAACATTTCTGAATCAATTGATGGTAGATCAGTCAATAAGTTGATTACTTAACCATGAAGCTCGCTCATTATGTAGGGAAATTATTTTTCTGCCCAAAGTAGAATGTAACCTACTTTTACTTACTGTAGATTCTGCACTCACTAAAGCAGAACCCAACTCATGCTAAACAGCATATGGTAATTTATCTGACAACCCCCCCTCTGTCTCTCTGTCTATCTAACTATCTTTAGCAATTTTGTGCAGACTTGCTTCTAAAGCAAAATGATTTCCAGTGAAAGAGCAATCTATTCTGTTTCTTCTTCACACACTCATTTATTCATAGGTTCATAGGTTCATACTAGGCTATCTGCCCTAGGGCATTTATAAGCCTAGCCAGAGTGTGTTTGGCTTTCACCACCCATTTTAAATGAATTTTGCTATGCCCTTTTTCGAGGTTAGTATACTGTGCCTCTGTCTAACAGTGACACAGAAGTGATACCCGGGGTAAACCTACGATCTCCCATCCACTCATCAAGATTCCTCTTGAAGTGAGTCAATGAGGGACTCTGCCTAACCTGGACTGGGATTTTATTCCAGAGTGAAGGGAGCATCTGGGTTATGAATCTGTCCCTCCAGCATGTCCTATTTATTTCAGTGCTGAGGTTCAAGTCTCTCGAGTGCTCAATGGGATTTGGATTTTCTGAGGTGCAGCATGTCCATTAATTCCAGGTTGGACATGGCTTTATACGTCAGGCACAAATCGCCTCTGAGCAGGCGGTATGCCACTGAGTAGAGCTGAGTTTCTTTAACCGGGCAGCATATGACATCTGTTTGAGCCCTTTGATCCTCTTGGTGAGGTACTTTTGGGGTCGTTCCAGTTGCTGCAGGTGTCTGGTAAGGTACATCCCAAAAGGGGCATTGTACTCAATTATGGGCCTGATGAGGGATGAGTAAAGAGGCATGATGTCCTCCCCTGATCTAGATGTGAATCCTTTAATGATTAGGTGGGCTATATAAAATGTTTTTCTAACCACTTTGGCCACGTGGTTTTCAAATGAGAGATTGCTATCAACTTGGGTCCCCAGGTCCCTAATGACTTCTTCCGTACTTAATGGATTACCACCTATGTGGTAATTTGTGGGCACTTTGTATTTGCCAAAGGGGATGACTATACACTTTTTGGCATTTAGCTTGAGGCCATGGCTCTGGCACCAGTTGTCTGTTTCTATGAGGCCCTTTTGTACAATGCTTGTGTCGGCTGAAGAGTCGATTATGGTGCCTAGTTTGCAGTCATCTGCGAACTTGGTCAGCCACAGTCCTTCCGTGTTGGCCTGTACTTCCGAGAAATATATACCGAACAGGAGAGGCCCCAGGACTGAGCCTTGTGGGACGCCACTTGTAACTGGTTTGGAGTCTGACATGGCTCCAGAAATTCTAACCATGTGGGTTCTGTCCTTGAGCCAGTTTGCAACCCATCTAGTGACATAGGGGTTTATATTAAAGTTGGTGAGCTTATCTATAATGCCCGAGTGGGGTATTGTATTGAAGGCTTTTGCGAGGTCCAGGTAGGCTGTGTGGACCACCTTCCCCTTGCCAATGGCCTTGGTGACTGTTTCAAAGAAATCAACCAGGTTTAAGAGGCAGGATCTGCCCTTAACAAAGCCGAACTGGGTAGGATCCAGTGTCTGTAGGTCCCCAATATCTTTATTTATGAGATCCATGATGATCCTTTCCATAGCTTTGCAGACCAAGCTAGTCAGGCTTATGGGGCGATAGTTTCCAGGATGCATTGAGGCACCACCTTTGTGGAGAGGGACCACTGCTGCTGTACGCCATTCTTTGGGTACATATCCTGTAGCAAGGCTGAGATTGAACAGTAGTTTTATGTTTGGGTTTAGCTCTTCTTGGAGTTCATGTAGGACGCAGCCCGGAACACTGTCTGGTCCCGTTGATGCTGTGTTTTTTGCTTTGGAGAGGGCTGCTCTTACCTGCGCATCTGAGATGTCAGGGGGGGCAGCACTCTGCTGGGATAGATATTTGCCCTTTTTGTGGGGAGGGGGGAGAAGTTTGCACTGAACCTGTCAGCTAGGATGTTGGGAATGTCTGTGGGTTTGGTGTATTTTTTGTCATTTTGGACTAATTCTGAGCATATCTGGGAATTCCCACCCAGGTTCCTAACATAACTAAAGAAAGTCTTGTGATTATCCTCAGTGTCCTGTGCAATTTTTCTCTCGAAGCTGGCCTTAGACGATTTTATGAGTGCCCGTAGTTTTTTGCTAATGCTGATCAGAGATGCCTTCCCTTTTTGGGATTTTGCTCTTTCATGTAGTAGCTTCCTCCTTCTATTGTATAGTTTGTTTATGGCTGGGGCCCACCAGACAGGATGCCTGCCTTTGGAGGATTGGGTCTTGTTTTTATTTGGGATTGCATGATCCATGCATTCCTGAAGGTGTTCATAGAATGCGTTTATAAAGGATTCTGCAGTCTGGGCCGTATTTTCCACAGGCCCGGGGGCTTTGAAGGATTCCACCTCGGTTTTGAGGAATGTTAAATTTGCTTTACAGAAGTTTTTCATTGTGGTTTTCTGGGCAGAGGGTGGGGTCGGGATGTGAATATCTAGTGAGATTAGTTTATGGTCTGATCTCACCAGTGAGGGATACACTTCTGGTCTGGAGCATAGAGCCCCCATGTTGGTGATGATCAGGTCCAGTATGTTTTCCCCTCTTGTGGGACTGGTAACAAGTTGTTCCATAGCATTTGAGTTTATAAATTCTAGGAACCTTTGGGCTAGGGTATTGGAGCTAGAGTAATGCTCCCAGTCTATGTTTGGGTAGTTGAAGTCGCCCAATATAATGGTGTTTGGAGAGACCTTCATATTTTCCAGTGTTCTCAGGAAGGCTGAGTGGGGTTCCTGGGTTTGGGAGGGTGGTCTGTAGCAGGCTATAAACTGGAAGGCAGTTTTACCCACTGTTAGTTGCACATCAATAGTCTCTGATGCCTTGTGCTGTGCCACCAACCTGGAGGTGTGGGTATCTTTGATGAATATTGATACTCCCCGTTCCTTTTGTGGTTCGGTCCAAGTTTTGGGGTCGAAAAGCATGGTATGCGGTATAACCTGGTAGTGCTGGGGTGCTTTCGGGAGCCTTGAACCAGGTTTCTGTTATTACACAGATATCGATGTTCTCCATGCTAAGGAGAGTTTCGAGTGCATGCATCTTGAGGTTTAGACTTCTGGCGTTTAGTAGCATTACTCTTAGTTTCTTATCCCTTGTGATGTCTATGGAGTTGGGTTTGTCTTTTTAGCCTTGCCTAAAAAAGGCACTATGGGGGTGGCAAGAGCCTTTGCCAATATCCGAAAACCCAGGGGTGACAGGTGCAAGCCGTCCCTAGCGAAGCATCGTGGCTTGTCGAGCATGTCATCCCAGGCTGACAGGCATTGGATTCCCTTTAAATGACACCAATACTTCAGACAATTGGTGAAATTGATCATCTTGTCTTCATATTGTGGCATCATTCTTGGTGAGGGTAAGATGCTACTCAAGGTCAGGGTCATACCGGCCTGGGCTACATGCTCAGAGAGCTCCTCTATGTCTCTTTTCATGTAGTCCAGGGAGGTACATCTCAGGTCATTCACACCAGCATGGACAATGACTGAGTCATATTTATACTTGTTTTGGAGTGACCGAAGTGCTTGTGTTATGTGACGGATCCTAGCACCCGACAGGCAGCTCACCATGACCTTCTCCTTGTTCAGCCTGGTGAGCGGGACGTCAGTGTGCATGACGATAGAGTCACCTATTACAAGTGTATCATGTGTGTTGTTTAGCCTTAAGGGCTGTGACTGTTCAGCACACTGGCTTTGTGAGCTATGTGTTGCACGTGTTTTGTTTTGGGGTAGTGGTTGCTTGGGTGTCTGTTTTGGAGGTCCCTGCTGCTTAGGGAGATTTTTATTTAGAGCCTCTGAGTATGTTTTTGTGTGTTTATGTGTTTGGTTTGCTGTCGTGGTAGGTCTACGTGAGACTGGAATTGTAGTGAGTGTGGTTTCCTTCTCCTCCTGACTGGTTACGCCAGTACTGAGTTAGGAGAGCTTAGCCTCCAGTTTGGCTAAATGGTTGCATCTCTCACACGTGTTGAAATTTGTTGGGAGGAGGAGAGGGTTGTCTGTGTACATGAGGCAGTTGAAACATTGCCTCAAGAATCCCAGATTCACCAGCTGGACCAGAGAGGAGATTGACAACTGACCTTTGGACATGCAAGAAGAGTATTGGGAATTCCTTTATAATTGAAAAAAAGGGCCAATGGAGAACAAGCTACTCAAGGGGAGTTTGTGAGGGTGTGGTGCTTTTAATTTTTTTAGTGCTGACTTATATAATTACTTTAGTGAGCAAGTGCCAGGATTTAGAGTAGGAATAGGCTGTTTATTATGAGAACTAGATCAGTTCTAAGGGAAAAAGTGAAGAGCAGACTTTGTGGAGCTGAGAATGTTTTAAACCCAATTAAGCAGAGCTGCCTGATGCTGTGCTATGCGCAAAATCGCGCAAAGCCGCGCCAAAGCGGGTTGTATACAGGGGGACTTGAAAAAGCTAGAAATTTGCCCAAAACGGCCAATAGACTACCAGATTCTTGTGCTGGGAACACTCCTCCAGGGATAGATAGGCTGCTCTAAGCTCCCGACTGCCACTGGGGAAGAACAAAGAAGCTTCCCTTTACCCAAGAACGGAAATGGGTAACACAGGAACTTTCCAAAAGTCCAGAATACCGCAAAGCCTGAATTTGGACTACTCTAGGTTAGGAAAGATGGGAAACAAGGATAATTTTTTTGTTTTTTTTTCTTTTTTGCAACAAACAGCAGGAAAATGCAATAAATATGTAACACAGGCTAGCGCACTTGAATGTGTAGCCTCAACAGGTAAATGCAACAAACAGAACAAACTTTAAAAGTGCAGGTGCAAAAACAACTTTAAACAGTTTAAAACAGTTCAAGAAGCAGAAATACTTGCAGTTTAGCTAGATCGGACAGTCGCCCAGGTAGTAGCAGGAAAAAAACACTTTTATCAGGTTAGCAGTTGCTCTTTTAGCCTCTCTGCTGCTAGCACCACTCTGCAGGACCACAAGGAGCTTGGCTGAGTAGTAACAAGTGCAAAATCCTCGCCAAAGCGGGTTTTATACAGGGGGACTTGAAAGAGCTAGAAATTGGCCCAAAATGGCCAATAGACTATCAGATTCTTGTGCTGGGAACACTCCTCCAGGGATAGATAGGCTGCTCTAAGCTCCCCATTGCCACTGGTGAATAAAGAAGCCTCCCTTTATCCAAGAAAGGAAATGGGCAACACAGGAACTTTCCAAAAGTCCAGAATACAGCAATGCCTGTATTTGGACTACTCTAGATCAGAAAAGACGGGAAACAAGGATAATTTTTTTGTTTTTTTTTCTTTTTTGCAGCAAACAGCAGGAAAATGCAATAAATATGTAACACAGGCTAGCGCACTTGAGTGTGTAGCCTCAACAGGTAAATGCAACAAACAGGACAAACTTTAAAAGTGCAGATGCAAAAACAAATTTAAACAGTTTAAAACAGTTCAAGAAGCAGAAATACCTGCAGTTTAGCTAGATCGGACAGTCGTCCAGGTAGTAGCAGGAAAAAAAAAAGACTTTTACCAGGTTAGCAGTCACTCTTTTAGCCTCTCTGCTGCTAGCACCACTCTGCAGGACCACGAGAAGCTTGGCTGAGTAGTAACAAGTGTAAAAATCGTAACAAAGCGGGTTTTATACAGGGGGACTTGAAAGAGCTAGAAAGTGGCCCAAAATGGTCAATAGACTATCAGATTATTGTGCTGGGAACACTCCTCCAGTAATAGATAGGCTGCTCTAAGCTTCCCACTGCCACTGGTGAACAAAGAAGCCTCCCTTTATCCAAGAAAGGAAATGGGCAACACAGGAACTTTCCAAAAGTCCAGAATACAGCAAAGTCTGTATTTGGACTACTCTAGGTCAGGAAAGATGGGAAACAAGGATAATTATTATTTTTTTTCTTTTTGGCAACAAACAGCAGAAAACTGCAATAAATATGTAACACAGGCTAGCGCACTTGAGTGTGTAGCCTCAACAGGTAAGTGCAATAAACAGGACAAAATTTAAAAGTGCAGGTGCAAAAACAACTTTAAACAGTTTAAAACAGTTCATGAAGCAGAAATACTTGCAGTTTAGCTAGATCGGACAGTCTCCCAGGTAGTAGCAGGAAAAAAAATACTTTTATCAGGTTAGCAGTCGCTCTTTTAGCCTCTCTGCTGCTAGCACCACACTGCAGGACCACGAGGAGCTTGGCTGAGTAGTAACAAGCACAAAAACAGCGCCAAAGCGGGTTTCATACAGGGGGACTTGAAAGAGCTTGAAATTTGCCCAAAACGGCCAATAGACTACCAGATTCTTGTGCTGGGAACACTCCTCCAGGGATAGATAGGCTGCTCTAAGCTCCCCACTGCCACTGGTGAACAAAGAAGCCTCCCTTCATCCAAGAAAGGAAATGGGCAACACAGGAACTTTCCAAAAGTCCAGAATACAGCAAAGCCTGTATTTGGGCTATTCTAGATCAGGAAAGATGGGAAACAAGGATACGTTTTTTGTTTTTTTTTCTTTTTTGCAACAAACAGCAGGAAAATGCAATAAATATGTAACACAGGCTAGCGCACTTGAGTGTGTAGCCTCAACAGGTAAATGCAACAAACAGGACAAACTTTAAAAGTGCAGATGCAAAAACAAATTTAAACAGTTTAAAACAGTTCAAGAAGCAGAAATACCTGCAGTTTAGCTAGATCGGACAGTCATCCAGGTAGTAGCAGGAAAAAAAAAAGACTTTTACCAGGTTAGCAGTCACTCTTTTAGCCTCTCTGCTGCTAGCACCACTCTGAAGGACCAAGAGAAGCTTGGCTGAGTAATAACAAGTGTAAAAATCGTGACAAAGCGGGTTTTATACAGGGGGAATTGAAAGAGCTAGAAAGTGGCCCAAAATGGTCAATAGACTATCAGATTCTTGTGCTGGGAACACTCCTCCAGGGATAGATAGGCTGCTCTAAGCTCCCCACTGCCACTGGTGAACAAAGAAGCCTCCTTTTATCCAAGAAAGGAAATGGGCAACACAGAAACTTTCCAAAAGTCCAGAATACAGCAAAGCCTGTATTTGGACTACTCTTGGTCAGGAAAGACTGGAAACAAGGATATATTTTTTTCTTTTTTGCAACAAACAGCAGGAAAATGCAATAAATATGTAACACAGGCTAGCGCACTTGAGTGTGCAGCCTCAACAGGGAAATGCAACAAACAGGATAAACTTTAAAAGTGCATGTGCAAAAACCATTTTAAACAGTTTAAAACAGTTCAAGAAGCAGAAATACTTGCAGTTTAGCTAGATCGGACAGTCGCCCAGGTAGTAGCAGGGAAAAAAACACTTTTATCAGGTCAGCAGTTGCTCTTTTAGCATCTCTGCTGATAGCACCACTCTGCAGGACCACGAGGAGCTTGGCTGAGTAGTAACAAGCGCAAAAACCACGCCAAAGCGGGTTTTATACAGGGGGACTTGAAAGAGCTAGAAATTGCCCCAAAATGGCCAATAGACTACCAGATTCTTGTGCTGTGAACACTCCTCCAGGGATTAATAGGCTGCTCTAAGCTCCCCACTGCCACTGGTGAACAAAGAAGCCTCCCTTTATCCAAGAAAGGAAATGGGCAACACAGGAACTTTCCAAAAGTCCAGAATACAGCAAAGTCTGTATTTGGACTACTCTAGGTCAGGAAAGATGGGAAACAAGGATAATTATTTTTTTTTTCTTTTTGGCAACAAACAGCAGGAAACTGCAATAAATATGTAACACAGGCTAGCACACTTGAGTGTGTAGCCTCAACAGGCAAGTGCAACAAACAGGACAAACTTTAAAAGTGCAGGTGCAAAAACAACTTTAAACAGTTTAAAACAGTTCATGAAGCAGAAATACTTGCAGTTTAGCTAGATCGGACAGTCGCCCAGGTAGTTGCAGGAAAAAAAATACTTTTATCATTTTAGCAGTTGCTCTTTTAGCCTCTCTGCTGCTAGCACCACACTGCAGGACCACGAGGAGCTTGGCTGAGTAGTAACAAGTGCAAAAACTGCGCCAAAGCGGGTTTTATACAGGGGGACTTGAAAGAGCTTGAAATTGGCCCAAAACGGCCAATAGACTACCAGATTCTTGTGCTGGGAACACTCCTCCAGGGATAGATAGGCTGCTCTAAGCTCCCCACTGCCACTGGTGAACAAAGAAGCCTCCCTGCATCCAAGAAAGAAAATGGGCAACACAGGAACTTTCCAAAAGTCCAGAATACAGCAAAGTCTGTATTTGGACTACTCTAGGTCAGGAAAGATGGGAAACAAGGATAATTATTTTTTTTTCTTTTTGGCAACAAACAGCAGGAAACTGCAATAAATATGTAACACAGGCTAGCGCACTTGAGTGTGTAGCTTCAACAGGTAAGTGCAACAAACAGGACAAACTTTAAAAGTGCAGGTGCAAAAACAACTTTAAACAGTTTAAAACAGTTCATGAAGCAGAAATACTTGCAGTTTAGCTAGATCGGACAGTCGCCCAGGTAGTAGCAGGAAAAAAAATACTTTTATCAGGTTAGCAGTCGCTCTTTTAGCCTCTCTGCTGCTAGCACCACACTACAGGACCACGATGAGCTTGGCTGAGTAGTAACAAGCGTAAAAACCGTGCCAAAGTGGGTTTTATACAGGGGGACTTGAAAGAGCTTGAAATTGGCCCAAAACGGCCAATAGACTACCAGCTTCTTGTGCTGGGAACACTCCTCCAGGGATAGATAGGCTGCTCTAAGCTCCCCACTGCCAGTGGTGAACAAAGAAGCCTCCCTTCATCCAAGAAAGGAAATGGGCAACACAGGAACTTTCCAAAAGTCCAGAATATAGCAAAGCCTGTATTTGGACTACTCTAGATCAGGAAAGATGGGAAACAAGGATAATTAATTTGATTTTTTTTTTCTTTTTTCAACAAACAGCAGGAAACTGCAATAAATATGTAACACAGGCTAGCACAGTTGAGTGAGTATCCTCAACAGGTAAATGCAACAAACAGGACAAACTTTAAAAGTGCAGGTGCAAAAACAACTTTAAACAGTTTAAAACAGTTCAAGAAGCAGAAATACCTGCAGTTTAGCTAGATCGGACAGTCTCCCAGGTAGTAGCAGGAAAAAAAATACTTTTATCAGGTTAGCAGTCGCTCTTTTAGCCTCTCTGCTGCTAGCACCACACTGCAGGACCACGAGGAGCTTGGCTGAGTAGTAACAAGCACAAAAACAGCGCCAAAGCGGGTTTCATACAGGGGGACTTGAAAGAGCTTGAAATTTGCCCAAAACGGCCAATAGACTACCAGATTCTTGTGCTGGGAACACTCCTCCAGGGATAGATAGGCTGCTCTAAGCTCCCCACTGCCACTGGTGAACAAAGAAGCCTCCCTTCATCCAAGAAAGGAAATGGGCAACACAGGAGCTTTCCAAAAGTCCAGAATACAGCAAAGCCTGTATTTGGACTACTCTAGATCAGGAAAGATGGGAAACAAGGATACGTTTTTTGTTTTTTTTTCTTTTTTGCAACAAACAGCAGGAAAATGCAATAAATATGTAACACAGGCTAGCGCACTTGAGTGTGTAGCCTCAACAGGTAAATGCAACAAACAGGACAAACTTTAAAAGTGCAGATGCAAAAACAAATTTAAACAGTTTAAAACAGTTCAAGAAGCAGAAATACCTGCAGTTTAGCTAGATCGGACAGTCATCCAGGTAGTAGCAGGAAATAAAAAGACTTTTACCAGGTTAGCAGTCACTCTTTTAGCCTCTCTGCTGCTAGCACCACTCTGAAGGACCAAGAGAAGCTTGGCTGAGTAATAACAAGTGTAAAAATCGTGACAAAGCGGGTTTTATACAGGGGGAATTGAAAGAGCTAGAAAGTGGCCCAAAATGGTCAATAGACTATCAGATTCTTGTGCTGGGAACACTCCTCCAGTGATAGATAGGCTGCTCTAAGCTCCCCACTGCCACTGGTGAACAAAGAAGCCTCCTTTTATCCAAGAAAGGAAATGGGCAACACAGAAACTTTCCAAAAGTCCAGAATACAGCAAAGCCTGTATTTGGACTACTCTTGGTCAGGAAAGACTGGAAACAAGGATATATTTTTTTCTTTTTTGCAACAAACAGCAGGAAAATGCAATAAATATGTAACACAGGCTAGCGCACTTGAGTGTGCAGCCTCAACAGGGAAATGCAACAAACAGGATAAACTTTAAAAGTGCATGTGCAAAAACCATTTTAAACAGTTTAAAACAGTTCAAGAAGCAGAAATACTTGCAGTTTAGCTAGATCGGACAGTCGCCCAGGTAGTAGCAGGGAAAAAAACACTTTTATCAGGTCAGCAGTTGCTCTTTTAGCATCTCTGCTGATAGCACCACTCTGCAGGACCACGAGGAGCTTGGCTGAGTAGTAACAAGCGCAAAAACCACGCCAAAGCGGGTTTTATACAGGGGGACTTGAAAGAGCTAGAAATTGCCCCAAAATGGCCAATAGACTACCAGATTCTTGTGCTGTGAACACTCCTCCAGGGATTAATAGGCTGCTCTAAGCTCCCCACTGCCACTGGTGAACAAAGAAGCCTCCCTTTATCCAAGAAAGGAAATGGGCAACACAGGAACTTTCCAAAAGTCCAGAATACAGCAAAGTCTGTATTTGGACTACTCTAGGTCAGGAAAGATGGGAAACAAGGATAATTATTTTTTTTTCTTTTTGGCAACAAACAGCAGGAAACTGCAATAAATATGTAACACAGGCTAGCACACTTGAGTGTGTAGCCTCAACAGGCAAGTGCAACAAACAGGACAAACTTTAAAAGTGCAGGTGCAAAAACAACTTTAAACAGTTTAAAACAGTTCATGAAGCAGAAATACTTGCAGTTTAGCTAGATCGGACAGTCGCCCAGGTAGTTGCAGGAAAAAAAATACTTTTATCATTTTAGCAGTTGCTCTTTTAGCCTCTCTGCTGCTAGCACCACACTGCAGGACCACGAGGAGCTTGGCTGAGTAGTAACAAGTGCAAAAACTGCGCCAAAGCGGGTTTTATACAGGGGGACTTGAAAGAGCTTGAAATTGGCCCAAAACGGCCAATAGACTACCAGATTCTTGTGCTGGGAACACTCCTCCAGGGATAGATAGGCTGCTCTAAGCTCCCCACTGCCACTGGTGAACAAAGAAGCCTCCCTGCATCCAAGAAAGAAAATGGGCAACACAGGAACTTTCCAAAAGTCCAGAATACAGCAAAGTCTGTATTTGGACTACTCTAGGTCAGGAAAGATGGGAAACAAGGATAATTATTTTTTTTTCTTTTTGGCAACAAACAGCAGGAAATTGCAATAAATATGTAACACAGGCTAGCGCACTTGAGTGTGTAGCTTCAACAGGTAAGTGCAACAAACAGGACAAACTTTAAAAGTGCAGGTGCAAAAACAACTTTAAACAGTTTAAAACAGTTCATGAAGCAGAAATACTTGCAGTTTAGCTAGATCGGACAGTCGCCCAGGTAGTAGCAGGAAAAAAAATACTTTTATCAGGTTAGCAGTCGCTCTTTTAGCCTCTCTGCTGCTAGCACCACCTGGGCCCAAGGGGGAAAAACCAAAAAGGAAAGGGAAAGGGGGTTGGGCTTTTGGAAAAATAAAGGTTTTTTTTTAAAAAAAAAAAAAAAAAAAAAGGTGGGGCCCCAAAACCAAAAAACCCAAAACCGGGTTTTAAAAAAAACAAAGGGGGAAAAAAAAATTTGAAAAGGAGCCTTTTTGAAATTGGGCCCAAAAAAATTTGGCCAAAAATAGACTTACAGAATTCCCTTTTTGGTTGGCCCTTTTTTTTGGGAACCACCC
>NC_056729.1:254444457-254449828 GCF_019279795.1 Protopterus annectens | reverse complement strand
CCAAAACGCCAATAGACTACCAGATTCTTGTGCTGGGAACACTCCTCCAGGGATAGATAGGCTGCTCTAAGCTCCCCACTGCCACTGGTGAACAAAGAAGCCTCCCTTCATCCAAGAAAGGAAATGGGCAACACAGGAACTTTCCAAAAGTCCAGAATACAGCAAAGCCTGTATTTGGGCTATTCTAGATCAGGAAAGATGGGAAACAAGGATACGTTTTTTTTTTTTTTCTTTTTTGCAACAAACAGCAGGAAAATGCAATAAATATGTAACACAGGCTAGCGCACTTGAGTGTGTAGCCTCAACAGGTAAATGCAACAAACAGGACAAACTTTAAAAGTGCAGATGCAAAAACAAATTTAAACAGTTTAAAACAGTTCAAGAAGCAGAAATACCTGCAGTTTAGCTAGATCGGACAGTCATCCAGGTAGTAGCAGGAAAAAAAAAGACTTTTACCAGGTTAGCAGTCACTCTTTTAGCCTCTCTGCTGCTAGCACCACTCTGAAGGACCAAGAGAAGCTTGGCTGAGTAATAACAAGTGTAAAAATCGTGACAAAGCGGGTTTTATACAGGGGGAATTGAAAGAGCTAGAAAGTGGCCCAAAATGGTCAATAGACTATCAGATTCTTGTGCTGGGAACACTCCTCCAGTGATAGATAGGCTGCTCTAAGCTCCCCACTGCCACTGGTGAACAAAGAAGCCTCCTTTTATCCAAGAAAGGAAATGGGCAACACAGAAACTTTCCAAAAGTCCAGAATACAGCAAAGCCTGTATTTGGACTACTCTTGGTCAGGAAAGACTGGAAACAAGGATATATTTTTTTCTTTTTTGCAACAAACAGCAGGAAAATGCAATAAATATGTAACACAGGCTAGCGCACTTGAGTGTGCAGCCTCAACAGGGAAATGCAACAAACAGGATAAACTTTAAAAGTGCATGTGCAAAAACCATTTTAAACAGTTTAAAACAGTTCAAGAAGCAGAAATACTTGCAGTTTAGCTAGATCGGACAGTCGCCCAGGTAGTAGCAGGGAAAAAAAACACTTTTATCAGGTCAGCAGTTGCTCTTTTAGCATCTCTGCTGATAGCACCACTCTGCAGGACCACGAGGAGCTTGGCTGAGTAGTAACAAGCGCAAAAACTGCGCCAAAGCGGGTTTTATACAGGGGGACTTAAAAGAGCTTGAAATTGGCCCAAAACGGCCAATAGACTACCAGATTCTTGTGCTGGGAACACTCCTCCAGGGATAGATAGGCTGCTCTAAGCTCCCCACTGCCACTGGTGAACAAAGAAGCCTCCCTTCATCCAAGAAAGAAAATGGGCAACACAGGAACTTTCCAAAAGTCCAGAATACAGCAAAGTCTGTATTTGGACTACTCTAGGTCAGGAAAGATGGGAAACAAGGATAATTATTTTTTTTTCTTTTTGGCAACAAACAGCAGGGAACTGCAATAAATATGTAACACAGGCTAGCGCACTTGAATGTGTAGCTTCAACAGGTAAGTGCAACAAACAGGACAAACTTTAAAAGTGCAGGTGCAAAAACAACTTTAAACAGTTTAAAACAGTTCATGAAGCAGAAATACTTGCAGTTTAGCTAGATCGGACAGTCGCCCAGGTAGTAGCAGGAAAAAAAATACTTTTATCAGGTTAGCAGTCGCTCTTTTAGCCTCTCTGCTGCTAGCACCACACTACAGGACCACAATGAGCTTGGCTGAGTAGTAACAAGCGTAAAAACCGTGCCAAAGTGGGTTTTATACAGGGGGACTTGAAAGAGCTTGAAATTGGCCCAAAACGGCCAATAGACTACCAGATTCTTGTGCTGGGAACACTCCTCCAGGGATAGATAGGCTGCTCTAAGCTCCCCACTGCCAGTGGTGAACAAAGAAGCCTCCCTTCATCCAAGAAAGGAAATGGGCAACACAGGAACTTTCCAAAAGTCCAGAATATAGCAAAGCCTGTATTTGGACTACTCTAGATCAGGAAAGATGGGAAACAAGGATAATTAATTTGATTTTTTTTTTCTTTTTTCAACAAACAGCAGGAAACTGCAATAAATATGTAACACAGGCTAGCACAGTTGAGTGAGTATCCTCAACAGGTAAATGCAACAAACAGGACAAACTTTAAAAGTGCAGGTGCAAAAACAACTTTAAACAGTTTAAAACAGTTCAAGAAGCAGAAATACCTGCAGTTTAGCTAGATCGGACAGTCACCCAGGTAGTAGCAGGAAATAAAAACACGTTTATCAGGTTAGCAGTCACTCATTTAGCCTCTCTGCTGCTAGCACCACTCTGCAGGACCACGAGGAGCTTGGCTGAGTAGTAACAAGCGCAAAAACCACGCCAAAGTGGGTTTTATACAGGGGGATTTGAAAGAGCTAGAAATTGGCCCAAAATGGCCAATAGCCTACCAGATTCTTGTGCTGTGAACACTCCTCCATGGATAAATAGGCTTCTCTAAGCTCCCCACTGCCACTGGTAAAAAAAGAATCCTCCCTTTATCCAAGAAAGGAAATGGGCAACACAGGAACTTTCCAAAAGTCCAGAATACAGCAAAGCCTGTACTTGGACTACTCTATGTCAGGAAAGATGGAAAACAAGAATATTTTTTGTTTTTTTTCTTTTTTGCAACAAACAGCAGGGAAATGCAATAAATATGTAACACAGGCTAGCGCACTTGAGTGTGTAGCCTCAACATGTAAATGCAACAAACAGGACAAACTTTAAAAGTGCAGGTGCAAAAACAACTTTAAACAGTTTAAAACAGTTCAAGAAGCAGAAATACTTGCAGTTTAGCTAGATCGGACATTCGCCCAGGTAGTAGCAGGAAAAAAACACTTTTATCAGGTTGGCAGTCACTCTTTTAGCCTCTCTGCTGCTAGCACCACTCTGCAGGACTACGAGGAGCTTGGCTGAGTAGTAACAAGCACAAAAACCGCGCCAAAGTGAGTTTTATACAGGGGGACTTTAAAGAGCTTGAAATTGGCCCAAAACGGCCAATAGACTACCAGATTCTTGTGCTGGGAACACTCCTCCAGGGATAGATAGGCTGCTCTAAACTCCCCACTGCCACTGGTGAACAAAGAATCCTCCCTTCATCCAAGAAAGGAAATGGGCAACACAGGAACTTTCCAAAAGTCCAGAATACAGCAAAGTCTGTATTTGGACTACTCTAGGTCAGGAAAGATGGGAAACAAGGATAATTTTTTTTTTTCTTTTTGGCAACAAACAGCAGGAAACTGCAATAAATATGTAACACAGGCTAGCGCACTTGAGTGTGTAGCCTCAACAGGTAAGTGCAACAAACAGGACAAACTTTAAAAGTGCAGGTGCAAAAACAACTTTAAACAGTTTAAAACAGTTCATGAAGCAGAAATACTTGCAGTTTAGCTAGATCGGACAGTCGCCCAGGTAATAGCAGGAAAAAAAATACTTTTATCAGGTTAGCAGTTGCTCTTTTAGCCTCTCTGCTGCTAGCACCACACTACAGGACAACGAGGAGCTTGGCTGAGTAGTAACAAGTGCAAAAACCGCGCCAAGGTGGGTTTTATACAGGAGGACTTGAAAGAGCTTGAAATTGGCCCAAAACGGCCAATAGACTATCAGATTCTTGTGCTGGGAACACTCCTCCAGGGATAGATAGGCTGCTCTAAGATCCCAACTGCCAGTGGTGAACAAAGAAGCCTCCTTTCATCCAAGAAAGGAAATGGGCAACACAGGAACTTTCCAAAAGTCCAGAATACAGCAAAGCCTGTATTTGGACTACTCTAGATCAGGAAAGATGGGAAACAAGGATAATTATTTTGATTTTTTTTTCTTTTTTCAACAAACAGCAGGAAACTGCAATAAATATGTAACACAGGCTAGCACACTTGAGTGAGTATCCTCAACAGGTAAATGCAACAAACAGGACAACCTTTAAAAGTGCAGGTGCAAAAACAACTTTAAACAGTTTAAAACAGTTCAAGAAGCAGAAATACCTGCAGTTTAGCTAGATCGGACAGTCACCCAGGTAGTATCAGGAAATAACAACACTTTTATCAGGTTAGCAGTCACTCATTTAGCCTCTCTGCTGCTAGCACCACTCTGCAGGACCACGAGGAGCTTGGCTGAGTAGTAACAAGCGCAAAAACCACGCCAAAGCGGGTTTTATACAGGGAGACTTGAAAGAGCTAGAAATTGGCCCAAAATGGCCAATAGCCTACCAGAATCTTGTGCTGTGAACACTCCTCCATGGATAAATAGGCTTCTCTAAGCTCCCCACTGCCACTGGTAAAAAAAGAATCCTCCCTTTATCCAAGAAAGGAAATGGGCAACACAGGAACTTTCCAAAAGTCCAGATTACAGCAAAGCCTGTATTTGGACTACTCTATGTCAGGAAAGATGGAAAACAAGGATATTTTTTTGTTTTTTTTCTTTTTTGCAACAAACAGCAGGGAAATGCAATAAATATGTAACACAGGCTAGCGCACTTGAGTGTGTAGCCTCAACATGTAAATGCAACAAACAGGACAAACTTTAAAAGTGCAGGTGCAAAATCAACTTTAAACAGTTTAAAACAGTTCAAGAAGCAGAAATACTTGCAGTTTAGCTAGATCGGACATTCGCCCAGGTAGTAGCAGGGGAAAAAAAACACTTTTATCAGGTTGGCAGTCACTCTTTTAGCCTCTCTGCTGCTAGCGCCACTCTGCAGGACCACGAGGAGCTTGGCTGAGTAGTAACAAGAGCAAAAACCGTGCCAAAGCGGGTTTTATACAGGGGGACTTGAAAGAGCCAGAAATTGGCCCAAAATGGCCAAAAGACTACCAGATTCTTGTGCTGGGAACACTCCTCCAGGGATAGATAGGCTGCTCTAAGCTCCCCACTGCCCCTGGTGAACAAAGATGCCTCCCTTTATCCAAGAACGGAAATGGGCAACACAGGAACTTTCCAAAAGTCCAGAAAACAGCAATGCCTGTATTTGGACTACTCTAGGTCAGGAAAGATGGGAAACAAGGATACTTTTTTTGTTTTTTTTTTCTTTTTTGCAACAAACAGCAGGAAAATGCAATAAATATGTAACACAGGTTAGCACACTTGAGTGTGAAGCCTCAACAAGTAAATGTAACAAACAGGACAAACTTTAAATTACAAGCGCAAAATCGCTCTAAAGCTGGCTTTAAAGCAGGGGTTAGAAAGAGATAGGAAATGGCCCAAAATGGCCAATAAGCTACAAGTCACTGGGCTGGAACCACTCCTCAAGGGACAGATAGGCTGCTCAGATCTCCCCACTCTCACTGGTGAACAAAGAAGCTTCCTCCTATCCAAATAAGGATATGGGCAACACAGGAACTATGACACAGCCCAGGGATCAGCAATACCTGAAGACTG